>NC_048218.1:29061550-29095349 GCF_002007445.2 Ailuropoda melanoleuca
GTTCCCTCTCTCGCTGGCTGTCTCTATCTCTGTCAAATAAATAAATAAAATCTTTAAAAAAAAAAAAAGAATACTTTTTCAAATGCTTCTTCAGTTAGATTTTTTTTTTAAGATTTTATTTATTTATTTGACAGACAGCGAGAGAGGGAACACAAGCAGGGGGAGCGGGAGAGGAAGAAGCAGGCTCCCAGCGGAGGAGCNAGGAGCCCGATGTGGGACTCGATCCCGGAAGGCCGGGATCACGCCCTGAGCCAAAGGCAGACGTTTAACAACTGTGCCACCCAGGCACGCCTTCAGTTAGATTTTGCGCTGTAATTCATTTTGAAGACTATCCTGACTCTTTAAACAGTGGGAGGCAAAATTAAACCTACCGGACATATAAAAGCTATGCATTTGAGAACTTGGTTGTCTGGTGTCCTTTAGAGAGCTATCGGAAAGAAGAGATATCGGAAAGGAAGCTCTAAGGGACATATTCTGTGGAATTTGTAACCAGTGATAGACCAAACATTTCAATGGAGTAATACATCTAAGTGAGAATAGAGGAGTTTGAATCAGACCAAGAGAAAAAGGTTTTTCAATTGGCACTTGGTTCTCAGACGTGGATTGGTTGGAGCAGGTCAGGGTTCCATTTGACATTAAGCTTAGAAACGGCTGTTTTTCACTCGGCATTTGCTGTATTAAAACAGCATTAGCAAATGGATGCATCCAATTAAAGATGCCCAAGTGCCACAGTTCCTTTACAACTATGAAGGAATCGGGGATAATAATTCCTCAGTACAATGAGGCTGCAAAACTTTATTTGATGCTCTCTATAATGGAATATTATTACTCATGGGTCCTTGGTTTTAAAATAAACATCAGACATGGGGAAGTCATTAAAAGACAGCAAAACTTTATGAAATATAATATCTCATGTGTAAGTTTATGTATATAACCCCTCTATATAAACATTAAGTGTGTGAGCGTGCATAAGATGTAAGGAGGCAAAACTGACTTTTAGCTGTGTTTATATAAAACAGATAATTTCATGATTACATTTCTTATTCTGTGTGTCACTTACAGTATTTCTTCTCACAGTTGTTGGACAACAAGCTTTGACATTTTAAGAGCCTACAGATGTCATAATTAAACTTAGTAATCAGTCTAGAAATAAACACATAAATAACAAGGGATCAAAAGGTCGGCAATATGGCACGGCATAAACAGGAATCCCAATGCTTCTCCTAATATGAAAAAATGCATTCTGCAGTTCAAAGCATGTCATTCTTCACATATGTTCCAATGAAATATGAAAGAGGGAAAACTCTCTCCAAATGATTAATGTAACATTTTACAAGGACATATGGATGTTCTTAGAATTTCATGGGGGAAGGGAAACTTACCTGGAATCAATTATGGGAAATTTGGCAAAATGGAAGTGAAATGGTCATTCGCTCTTCTTCTTATAATTACTCAACATGTGTTATAAGAATTTTAAAAAATCCAACAGAATAAGATGAGGGTAATTTCAGTCAATGGGAATTAATTGTCTTCAGATGATCGCATGACAAAAAAAGACTTACTCAGGTTTTGGAACTGATTTTGAAGGACAGGTTTCAATGTATGCTGAGTAAAGCTTGAGCCCAGGCACTGTCTTTGCCCTGAAGTTTTCTCAGACCCTTCCCAAGTGGTGGTGTTTCTCTCAGGTCTTGTGCTTCTTCAATCCATATACATGTACATACTTCTCCGAGAGGAACCTTCACAGTATTGTTTACCCGTCTATCCAAACAGGCTATGAGGTTCTTGAAAGCAGCGACCTCTCTTATGATACATCTTTGTATCCCCAGTTTTTTTTGATATATCAGGTGCTTCTTCTTTCATAGACTGCTAGGTCAGGGCTGAGAGGACACAACAGGTAAAGAGTAAAAATATAGAATTCAATGAAAAAAAAGAAGTGAATGAGTTCATATGTTAGTGAATGAATGTTGCACACATATTTACTTATTTTGATTGAAGACTTCTTATTTCAGTCACTAGGGAATATTGAAATTGTACTCTTTCATAGGAATAAAATAATACTTTAAAGATTTTTTGTTAAAAAATATGTAGTTTCTTTCAATGCTGCAGATGGGTTTAACTAACAAAAAATTAAGATTACCATAATACCTTTAATGTCTTCATATTATCCTTACAGTTCAGCCTTAAATAACAATTAAGACATTAAAGTAAGTGTGTGACACTGTTCTGCCCTAAATATAAGTTAACATTGCAGGTAAATTAGGCAATGATTAAAAATGTGCAGAAGTCAGAATTGCCATTACTCAGTTAAGGATAAATGTATTTTTTAAAGATTTTATTTTTTAAGTAATCTCTACACCCAACATGGGGCTTGAACTCAGAACCCCCCAGATCAAGAGTCACATGCTCTACCCACTGAGCCAGCCAGGTGCCCCAAGGGTAAATATTAATTATGGAAAGTATAAAGTTTTGCCATGTAACTTTTTCTAAGTCTACTAAAGGATTTGAGATTTTTAGGAATTTAGGAGTTTAAGGTAAAAGAGGGGAATAAACCCCCACAATGTTGGAATGCAAGAAATATTATTTAACGGTGCGCAGGTCAGCACAAATTTCCCTTGGGTCACATCTAACCACACCCAAAGCTGAAAATATTTACTCTCTGGCCCTTTACAGAAAAAGTGTGACTACAAGCAGTCCATTTGATTTTTACACATGTTTTTAAGTTCTAGGCTTTAATATTACTCCCTCAGTTAGATATTTTAAACTTAACAAATGTCTGAACTTGATTTCCAGTTTAGATTGCAATGTGGTGAGTAGTCAGTGATGAGGCACCTTTATGAGGAAGAATATGAGAAAAGGCTGTATTGCTTTTAATAGCTGTGACTCCCTTTATGTTTGTAGGTATTTGTCAATCCAAACTGATGAGGAAATAGGAAGAGTTCACATTGCCTTCTGGTGTCAAGGAATATGTGGTACAGGGACATCTGGAAAATGGGTTTTGGTGGGTTAAAAAAAAATGTTATTAGTGGTTTGGTCAAATATTCTCTTGTATGAATATTACATCAACCACAGAATACTTTGTCCTGAGTGTTTTAGAAGAGCTTTTTGGCTATTTATATGACCTTATAAACATATAGAATGAAAAGTACTATGACAATCCACTGATACATTGCCTTGTTGAGAATATGGTTTCCATGACAAGAACAAGCATGAAAAATTGCATAATATTTCTGTAGCACGGCTAATCACAGTTCAATTGTGTGTCCATCAGTTGATCTTTGGGAGGAATTAAGGGAAATTCAAAAGAAAGATTATCATGTGCAAACAATGAGAGCTTAGATATCTTGCCTACTGGCCTAAGGTCTCCCCATCATTCCTGTAGCGTTTACTTTTTGTATCAGGAGTTAATTAAGGTGAAACATGAGGTAATTAGGGATAATCCTCCTGACCTCCTGCTGGCGTGTTGCCTCCTAGGCCATTACCTACACCCAACTCTTCACGGTTTAAGAAAGAAAAGCAGATTTTTGTAAAAGTGATGCTCATGCTTTTTTATGACGTGAATTCTCATCTTTAAGACAACTTTTTAAAAATAGCGCCTTTACTTGATAAAGTGTAAAAATGTTTATCCTCTTCTTGAGTTTTGATTTAAAATGAAAAAGAAGGGGCGCCTGGGTGATTCAGTCGGTTGAGCATCTGACTCTGGGTTTCTGCTCGGGTCATGATCTCATGGGTCCTGGGATGGATCCCCACTTTGGTCTCCGTGCTCAGCAAGGAGTCTGCTTGAGATTCTCTCCCCCTGCTTCGCCCTCCACTTGCTATCTCTCAATCTCTCTCTCTCTCTCTAAAATGAATAAATAAATCTTTAAAAAAGGAAAAAAGAAACAGAAAAACAGATTATTATATTAATACATACCTGGTCACTGGCAGGATTATGGAGTTAAACTTGTTCACTTTGCATGTTACTAACAGATTAAATGAAATCTACACCAGTTTGAATCTTTAGTTTTGATTATGCTGGAAATTTATGCCCTTTTCCCCCAAACCCCCAAATTATATTCTTTGTACAGATTTGTCAGTGAATTGTGCAATTATAATTATAATAGTAATTGGATGAGGGTGATGAGGAGAAATGAAAAATAAAAGTAAAATTTTTCCTTGAATTACATCCAGGTTTTTTTTTTTTTTTAAAGATTTTATTTATTTATTCAACAGAGATAGAGACAGCCAGCGAGAGAGGGAACACAAGCAGGGGGGTGGGAGAGGAAGAAGCAGGCTCATAGCAGAAGCCTGATGTGGGGCTCGAACCCATAACGCCGGGATCACGCCCTGAGCCGAAGGCAGGCGCTTAACCGCTGTGCCACCAGGCGCCCCTACATCCAGGTTTTTATCTTTGAGGAACATTCTAGTCTTTATAATGTAGTAAACAAATATACCAGGTAGTTAACTGACTTTTCAGAATACGTACACCTCTGTGTGCTTAGTATGTTTGTTCCATGATAAGTTTTTATATGAGTGTGTTTTCTGTGCATGTGTGTGTGTGTTTAACTTTTGCCTTTTCAATAAAGGAAAGAATATAAAGGTTTAATGTCCTTGTTGAGTTTCTTTTTTTTTTTTAAAGATTTTATTTATTTATTCGACAGAGATAGAGACAGCCAGCGAGAGAGGGAACACTAAGTTTTTATATGAGTGTGTTTTCTGTGCATGTGTGTGTGTGGAGCCTGATGTGGGGCTCGATCCCATAATGCCGGGATCACGCCCTGAGCCGAAGGCAAACGCTTAACCGCTGTGCCACCCAGGCACCCCCTTGTTGAGCTTTTCTAAGTTGAAAGGAAAACGCGTGCCCCTTTATAGATACCCTCCCCTCCTAATTTACCAACCATAATAGAATCTGTACTCTTGCCAAGAGGCATTTTATTACTATGTTAAGATTTTAGAATTGACAGACCCCCTATATTAATTAAATGACAAATTGCTAGTAAGCAGTCATGACATTTATAAAGGAGGGCATTTACATAAGAAGTAAAATCTTTTCTGCCATATTTTGTAATATCCTATCAGATTCTGGGCTTAAAACCCTGTTACCATAAATTTCATGTTATTGTTGCTGTTTCCTCAATTGCTATCAGAGTTCTCACTTCTAAGTTCCCCTTTTCTTTTTAGCTGTGCTTTAGAATTGTTTGTGTTGGGGCACCTGGGTGGCACAGTGGTTAAGCGTCTGCCTTCGGCTCAGGGCGTGATCCCGGCGTTATGGGATCGAGCCCCACGTCAGGCTCTTCTGCTGTGAGCCTGCTTCTTCCTCTCCCACTCCCCCTGCTTGTGTTCCCTCTCTCGCTGGCTGTCTCTATCTCTGTAGAATAAATAAATAAATAAATAAGTCTTAAAAAAAAAAAAAAGAATTGTTTGTGCTAGCATCTCCAATACATACCTGTTTTAAAGTCCTTTACTGAGATTATCATTGCTTCTGCAGAGTAAACCAGTGAAGATTATAGAACAGTTACACTGCAACAAGTTGCTAATTCATATCTTTCGTTTGAAACTCTGAAACAGTTAATATGTATGTTGGTAGATATGCAACTAAATCATAAACTCTTATTTAGTAGTTAATTTCAAAACCTCCAAGTGTCTGAATCTTATTTTTTTAATGAGAGAGAGAAAAAAATACATCCTTTTCATTCTACAGGTTTTAAGACCAAAGGAAACTGAGGGGAAGGTTATTTGTGTTTATTTAGAGAATTTGGTGTCAGCCCCTTAAAGTGGAAGTGGGGCCTTTTCTCCTGCAAAATTGCAAAAAGAGCATTTGCACTATGGCATTTAAGAATATATCAGATGAGATTTTCTATTGATCCGGGTGGCAGGCATGAGGGCCCTGAGAGAATAAATGAGCCGCCTTTATGAGGCTCCTTGTCAGCAAGGATTTAGCTGTTTCATTTGCAGATTCCTGTAAATGTTCACCAGATTCATGACCAGTAATTTTCACTGGAGAAGGACTGGACCATGGGTAAGCAAATGCCTCTTTGTCATTAACGGTTTCAAATAGCATTAAAAATGTTCTGGCAGCTCAATTGATTCTGATGAAGCTCTGGAGCCCAATCACAATGTGTCTCTAGCTAATATTGCCAATTATCAGGCCAAGGAAAGGACCAAAGTGAATAGTGCATAATACACATGCATGCACACACACACACCCCCACGCACACACACAGGCACAAATTCTGATCACATCATTTTTCATTACAAAACTGAAATTGAAATCTAGAGATGTTAACACTTAGAAGAGCACAGTAAAAATACATGCAATCCGGAAACTACTTCTTACATAATGAAATGTATGTCTGCTAATCTTTACTTCCTTAATTGGGTTATCTTATAAGTGATCAGTGAATTGTATGCAATAACTAATTTACATGCCCTGTTAGAAATGGTAGCTGTGTAATGATTTTAAGTGTACGTACCAGCGAGTGTACCAACGTTGGTTTTGAATTAACACTCGATGCAGAAATCTTCAAAAAATGTGAAGCCATGACAGATAATTAGATAAATACATCTGTCTGTGGAATTTGTTTCTGTAGAGTTTTCAGCATATGTGATAATATGTAAATTACCTACCCTTAATGTAAGATTTCTATTTCCAAAATTATTATTATTATTATTATTATTATTATTATTATGGCTCTTAAAATTTCATTTAGAAGTATGTTAGAAAAATCTATAGTGCTTTTTTTTTTTTTTCTTGCCTCTATCGGTTCTGGTACGGGCTGGCTCGCAAGTATGACTGTGTTACATCCAATACAGTAAAGCTTTCAGTAATTTTTAGTTATCATAAGCACAGAGTAAAAATAAACATATTTAGTACCACTTTCAGGGTTCTCCTGACTCCTGTTACCCATTTATCCCAGCCTCCCAGGAAAGAAGTACCCGTAGGCTATTTGCACATTTGTCCGAAGTCATCCCTGAAGCCCACTCATGCGTTGCCAGTGTGGGTGCAAAGTAATAAAACCTTTATTGAGGACAAATTAGCAATATGAATTAAATGTCTGTAATCTTAGACCCTAGAATTCCACTTGTGTGAACGTATATTTCAGATAAATTGTTGTGTGCACAAAAATGGCATTTTATGTGCAACGTTATGCATTATACCGTTGTTTTAAATAGCAAAAGATAGTCATCAACTTAAATACAACCAAGTCTATAGGAGACTTGAAGAAGGCCTTTATGCACTGACACAGGAAGACTCCCAAGATACTTTATTAGGCAGGAAAAATAATGGTGCTGAATTATACATTCCCATTTTAAACTATTGTTTAAAACTAAGAAAATTGAACCTATATAGGTACATATATGAACATGTGTGCACATTAGCTCATACATGCATGAACCATACCTGGAAGGACACAGAAGAAATTGATGCATTGTTTGGTAATGGCAATGAGAACTGGGTGAAGCTGAAAGACAAGGCTGGGAACAAGCATTTTACAGTGCAGTTTAAAAATGTTTTTATACCATAAAAAGGCATGCAAAACTGTATTTCATCCTTTATTGTTTCCTTCCTGACCTGATATAGCAAGTTCGAATGTTCCAATTACCTTTTTTCCTCCTCCCCACTTTAGTGATGTTGACTTTGACTGGCTATTAGAAAAACAACCTAACTTCTTATCAGTATGTGGTTGACGGATAGCCTCATACCACCCAGAGATGTGTCTGATATAGAAGAGGAGAGTTGTTAACTCACATGGAATTCTCACTGGTTAAGCTTCAGGCAGTAGATTCTGAAAGCACTTTCCAGGCCGCCACGTGTGCGCGATCATTTGATTAGAGTGAGCCCAGCTAGCCAGAGACAGCTGTAGGTGCTTTAATCCACATCCCTGACAAAAGGAGGAAGATCCACAGCAGTCACAGCCGGCTTCGAACTGGAGATTGATGCCCAGAGGGCTCCCAGGGAACCCCATGTTGGGAAACCAAGAGGGGACAATTGCAGGTACAGAAGGGACAGAGCTGCCAAGCTTTGGAGCCAGAGTAGCTTCAATTGTGGTTATCACATATGTTTTATAAAGACACACAACACATGACATTTGCTTTATGCTGGGATGTTGTTACAAATAAAAGCTGCCTGCTCCCTCTTCAAGTTCTACTGACTCAGACCCTGTACAGAAGAACCCGGATTTGGGTACTGTTGCTCCATGACTGAATCTCTGGGTCAGTTGCTTCCTGGATCCCAGTAAATGGTGAAGAGTGGAATCTCAAACCAGAAGTATTCATTCCTGGAACACCCAAGCTCTGGGCAATCTTTGAGCAGCCAAGCCCAGGGTTCTCTGTTAACGATCTGAAAATCTTTGCAAAGGCCCCAAAAGCCCCATCCTGCCAGGACTTTTCCCAGAAATGCTTCCCTAATCCATTTCCTGGGGGCTCTCTGCTCACTCCTGGCCTGGCCCCACACTCCTGTTTTATACTGAGCTAGCCTCTGCCCCGGGCACTGAGTTGGTAAAGGGTGTTCCTTTCCCACTGTAGCTAATACCGCTTAGCTTTTGGGGATGAGTCAGTGCAGTAAATTTTCTGAACTGTATGCATTTATTTAAAAATTTTTACCAAGCGTGACTTTGAGCCCGGTACTTTTCTAGGCATTGAGGATTCAGAAGGGAACAAAAGAGATCAAAATATCTCCATGGAGCTTTATTCCTAGAAGTGGATATGACAATAGAGGCAAATAAAGAAAACATATTGTTCGGGTGATTGAGTTGTATAACAAGAGAGAAAGCATGAAACAGGAGAAAGCATGTATGTCTGGGGGGCGGGCGGTGAGCAGCTGGGGAGTTGTGATTTCAGATTGAGTGGGCAGGGAAAACCTCCCTGAGAAGGTGAATTTTGAGTGAACCCTTAAGGGAAATTAAAAAATAATAATAATTAACTATGTTGGGGATGAGGGGTGTGGGTGGAAAATGTTCGAGGAAGAGGAGAGAACAAGTGCAAAGGTCCCAAATTAGGAAGGGCTGGGAGGCTTGTGCAAATAGAGCAGCCTGGTCCAGGAGAAGGTAGGCTGAGGGATGAGGTGAGAGTAGTGAGCAGAGGCCAGGTCAGGCAGTTCCTCTGGGGACTGGCTTTTAGACCAAGCTAGACCACTGAAAGGTTTTGAAGAAGAGACATGATCTGTCTTATATCTTAAAGGATCACTCTTGGCATTGAATTGAATTTCCCACATGGGGGCAAGAACTGAGACAGGGAAGGAAGTTACAGTGATTCAGGTGAGAACTTGTCAGGGCAGTGGAGGTGTTGAGAAGTAATTAGAATCATATGTATTATGAAGCTAAAACCATCAGGATTAGAGAGCTTCTGTGAGATGATGAGAAAAGGACAGGAGTCAAGGATGACTCACCTTTTGATGGGCTAAACTAGAAGAAAGGAATTGGCATTTACTGAAATGGAAAGACTATGAGAGGTGACGGTTTAATGGATAAGTCAAATCTGACATTGTCTGGTTGACATATAACAATGGAGACATGAAGTAGGTGGTTGGAGGTATGAGTCCAAGGAAGAGGTCTGGCTTGGACTTTTGGAAACCTAACAAACAGGTAGTAATTAATGTCATGAGAGATGATAAGACTATACACAGAGTTTATGTAGCGGTAGAAGAAATCTCAAGATTGAATTTTGGGTCGCTGTATTTTTAAAGGTTGAAAAGATAAAGAGGACCTAGCAAAGGAGAGAGGAAAAACAATCTGTTTGATAGTAGGCAGAAAATGAAATGAGTATGTTATCCCTTGGGTTATTAAATTGATATTTAAAGATGGAGATAATATTCAACTGTGTCAAATGCTAGTGAAGGGTCAAAGAAGGTGAGCAACAAGAACTGATCATTGGATACCGCAACATGGAGGTCATTAGTAACCATTATAAGAGCAATTTTGCTGGAGTAGCAGCAAACAAGTGTTTATTGCAAAGGGTTTGAGAGAGAATGTGAGGAAAGAAATTGGAGACCCTAAGTAAGGAGGTTATTCCCAGAGTTCTGCAGCACAACAGGGAAGAGAGGCATGGAGAGTATCAAGGGAGGAAAGTTGGGACAATAGAGGAGTTTTGTTTTCACCTGTTCTTAAAATGGGATAATTAAAAGCTTGTCTGAATGCTTATGGGAATCATCTAGTAAAGAGGGAAAAACTAATGATACAGAAGAGAAAGAGGAAAATTGCTGAAGCAGGTCCTTGAGTGGGCACAAGGAGATGGGAGCTAGAGACAAGTTATATGGGTAGGGGTGGTAGACAGTCGCATATGTTTGATTTTTATAGAGTGCAGTTCATGATGCAAGATTATTTTTTCACATTAATGTTTGAAAAAGAAAATGGAAACACTGGCTTACATTGTTTTGTAGAGGAACAATGAATTGTGTTGAAAGAGAACAGATTTCCAGACAGTGTTGAGATCTCTGGTAATCTATCACATGTGGCTCCTTTTATAGTCAACTTGTATAAATAGAGAATTCCTTTCCCAATTTGGTTTAATTAAGCAAAGAAACAGTGAGTGCTGTGATTACTGAGACCCCACGCTGCCTTCAGGGAGCTGCCTATCTGGTGGGACGAGTCCCAAGATATGGTGACCTTTTTTTTTTTAAATAAAAATCATGACTGATCACCCCACCCATGGGTTGACAACAGGAGAGAATATTTAACATGAAGACCATTCAGGCATATTCAGGGCATATGTTCACCATCATTGTTATTAGTATCAGATGTTGGTAAGTGCAGACCCAGAGAAATAAACAGTGTTACAGAAGAACAGAAGAGTGAATGTTCAACTTTGCCTGGGAGGTGTGGGAAAGCAAAATTAAGGCTTTGAAAATTACTGAAACAAAAGGAGAACCAGGAATTCAGCTTGGACAGATAGATTAGAGTCATAGTGAATGAGTATGATTCTAAGGAGTGTGGATATTATTCTATAAACATCAACAGTGACATAATCATGTCTGTATTATAGAAAGATACATCTAGTAGCAACGTAGAGCAGAGATTGGTCAAAACTGGAGGTCATAAACCATTCAGCGCCCTCTGCAATAGTCCAGGCAAAATATAGGGAAATGACAAAGAAAATGGCAATAGAATTGGGTGGGGGGCAGGGGTAGATCCTAAAATGATTTTTTAGAGGAAGGGGAAATAGGACTTTAAGACTTATTTGGAAAAAAAAAAATGACAATGACCACAAGGTTCTAATTGGGGTAAAATTACACTTTGAGGTCATTTGTCAAGATCTAGAATACTGAGGATGAGCAGTTTCGGTCAGGAGGTGAGCAAACATAATGAGTTCAGTAGGTGCATGTTCAATGTTAGATCATTTCAAGCAGCTGGAAAGTCTGGGATTTTTTTTTTTTTTTTGGACATCTTTCTTTTAGTAGACATTGACCTAAACAAAAGAAAAAAAGTAAAATTAGCAGTAAGTAAGTGCAATTCAAATGATGTGAAGGACATTCAATACTGAAGAACAAATTCATTCATACCTAGCAAAAGCAAGAGTACCCAGTGTTTTTCATGGAAGGTGACCACATTTTCTCAATTGAAGTTCTTTGGTTTTTTATATTGTTTTGTTTTGTTTTGTCAGTTATAGGATTGGCCAGAAATATTTTACTTTCTTCTTTGTTATTATATATTCACATTCAACTAATCCATTGATAAAAATAAAACAAACCTGGAAAGACGGCTTGAAAGGAAATGGTAGTACACCACAAAGAGGAGAAATAGTTTACTTTTCTTTCATAGATTATGTGACCGGAGGAAAATGCTTTGGGGTATAGTTTTAAGATTTCCAAGAACTTCAATGATGCATACATATTAAATACATCAAGCTCCCTATTGCATTTCCCAAGTCATTAATTATACACCAAGACCATTTAATGACAGAATAGAATGCTTATTTGACCAATCCACAAAGACTTCATTGATCTGTATCTTTCTGGTTTATGTAGTTGATATTATAAAACTTCAAAAATTAGTAAATTCATTTTTTTTAAAGATTTTATTTATTTATTTGACAGAGAGAGAGACAGCCAGCGAGAGAGGGAACACAAGCAGGGGGAGTGGGAGAGGAAGAAGCAGGCTCATAGCAGAGGAGCCTGATGTGGGGCTCGATCCCATAACGCCGGGATCACGCCCTGAGCGGAAAGCAGACGCATAACCGCTGTGCCACCCAGGCGCCCCAGTAAATTCATTTTTAACAAACTAAAGAATGCCATGATATGCCACAATATTTTCTTCTGTTTTCTAACTACATGATCATAAGATTCTCATACTCAGAAAATGGTACCTATAGTGGTGCCTGGGTGGCTCAGTCGTTAAGCGTCTGCCTTCAGCTCAGGGAGTGATCCTGGAGCCCTGGGATCGAGCCCCACAGCAGGCTCCTCTGCTGGGAGCCTGCTTCTTCCTCTCCCACTCCCCCTGCCTGTGTTCCCTCTCTCGCTGGCTGTCTCTCTCTCTGTCAAATAAATAAATAAAATCTTAAAAAAAAAAAAAAGAAAGAAAATGGTACCTACAGCAGGTAGATTTCACATGAATTTGATATTATTATTTTTATTGTGACATCAATACTCAAAGCAATGTTTTTTTCCTAGAAACTTAGAGCTAAATTTAATGAATAATCACGGCAAATACATTAATTGCTTTTATTGTTAATATATTTACAATTTTCTCATTTTACCTGTTTTTTAAAAAATTCTCTTTTCAGTTCTAATATTTTTATTAAATAAATGGCTTTATTATATATTAATGTGCTTTGGGGTTTTTTTGTTTGTGTTACGGAATTTTTTGGCAGCAAAAAAAATAAAAGGAGGAACATATGAACGTATAAACTGAGATAAGAAATAAGCCCTGTTGCTATGCCAGTTTTTTTATTTTGCTTTTAATCTCACCTTGGACAATATTCATAGCCCACTGAAACTAACATCCTTCTATGATTTGCAAACCTGTAGAGAGGTAGATGAAAAAGTCACAGCAGCCTTTTTGGCAGTTCTGGTGTCTGAAGTGATGGCAGCTTGCTCTAGCGTGGGGTGGGTAGAGGAACTCAGCAGCAGTTTTGTTAGTGTTCTTTTAATCAGCCTTCCCTTATTCAAAGGGGGCTGTACTCTTATTATAGCACCATAACTTTGCAACTTATTGGGTACATCTATATCCCAAAGCAAGGGTACACTTTCATTGCAGATATAAATAGTAACCTTTCTAGTTATATGGTATTCTTTATTAAGCATGGCTCAACTTACCAAAGATAGCTTAAAATTAACTTAATAATATTAAATTTTATAATTTATAATTTATTCTATTACTTTCATTTATATTTCTCTCTTTTTTTTTCATTTTATTTGGAGAGTCACACTCCAAACATTATTTGACCCCAGATTTCTTTAAGAACACTGAAGAAAAAGATTGTGTTTGTGTATTCATATGACTGAGACTTCTATGCAAACTACTGTTATACTAGGAGTTAAGGATTTAAAAGGATAAGGCCAACCTGCCTTTTCCAAGAGCTAATAATATGGTAGAGGTGGCCATTTAAACAACACAACACAATACAATACGTCTGTTGTAGCATTTTATTTTATCTTTTAAAGATTGATTTATTTATTTGAGAGAGGGAGAGAGAGAAAGGGTGTGTGTGGGGGGGAAGGGGCAGAGGGAGAGGGAGAGTCTGCCAAGCAGACTCCCTGCTGAGCTCAGGACCTTGAGATCAAAACCTGAGCCAAAACCAGGAGTCAGATGCCTAAGCACCTGCACCACTCAGGCGCTCCATGTCTGTTGCAGCATTTTAAAAAATTATAACAGTGAGAACATCAAGAAAAAATGGTTTAGGAATCAAGAAAGCTTGACCAAAGGTGGCGTGTTCCATATGCCATGAAGGATGAAAGAAGAGCTGTCTATAATTGGAAGAAAAAGGGTTGGAAGAAAGAATTAATGGGTGCAATTGTTTCCCAGCTGACAGAATAGATTAGCAGAAACTTGGTGGCTTAAAACAGAAATTTATTCCCTCTTTTTTCAGGTAGTCGGAAGTCTGAAATCAAGGTTTGGTTCCTTCTGGAGGCTTTAAGGGAGAAACTGTCCCATGTCTACTCATGAAGAATAACAATTTCTCATTATTTATTGTCTTAATTTCTGAAGGAGAAAGAGGCAAAGACTGTAAAGGTCTTCCAAGGGAATGTAAACTCGTATGTGTGGTTTCAGTAATGTTCTATCATAGGAAAACTTAAATCATACTCTGTCAGCTTATAGAGCGACATGGACCTATCTAACAGTGTAATGATAAATATTATTAACAATAGCTATCATGGGGGGCCTGAGTGCTCAGTGGGTTAACCTTCTGACTTCAGCTCAGGTCATGATCTCAGGGTCCTGGGATCGAGCCCTATGTAGGGCTCACCATTCAGCAGAGTCTGGTTTTCTCTCTCCTTCTGCCCCTCTCCCCGGCTCATACTGGCCTGTGTGTGCTCTCTCTCTCTCTCTCTAAAATAAATAAATAAATATTTAAAAACAAAACAAAACAATAGCTATCATGTATTGACTATAGATAAGGGTTTTTCATATATTGTCTCATTTAATCTTTACCCTAACGGTAGTACTAGCATGTTTTTGGTAGAGATAAGAAAACTGAAGCATAAAGAGGTTAATTAATGATAGTATCTGTAAACACCTACATATGATAAGCAGAGTAATAATAAAATAAATTGAACATGAGAACCTATATTACTATAAAAATTGAAAAAAGAAACAAAGAATACATAGGCATAAATATTATAACAATAGGGTGGCGTATGATTGAAGAAATGGAACTCTGTGTATTATAAGCAACCTACTTTTTAGCACTTTCTGCTTCTGCTTTCTGCAATAAAACCCATTCCACAATGTAAAAATATTATATAGCCACTTACTATAACAATAAAAATGAAAGCTACAGTACACATAGCTTTGAGACCCTACTGTTTGGGACTGAGAGTTTTAGCTGTAAACTCGAGTTTAATATGAAATGTCATTATAAGGAAATTGATATTTGTTAAAAAGGAAATAAACCAAGAACTCCTCTAAAATGACTTCATTTCTATGCTGGGACTAAAGTTTTTGAGTTGCCTTGTCAGGCTGTTATTTCCCAAGTATGATCTCCATATGGTCTTCCTGAAAATGGGGGCTGGAGGAATCATTAAAAATCAGATTACTGTGCCCAGCTCCACACCTTCTGAATCGGTCTCAAGGAACACGATGAGGCAGTCTGCATTTTATACAAAGATTCAGGATAATTCTTTAATACTAAACACTTGAGAACCATTGAACTAATTTAAATATAGGTACTCAAATTATTCCACCCCATTAAAACAAAAAAACCCTATTTCCTTAATTAACTCTTTTGTAAAAAGATGATGCTAGTAGGATGGGAGAGAAGACTACAAAATCAAAGAGTGATCTGAGTCTGTAAATTCCCAACTTCAAAGGAGTTGTATTAAGTAAATATTTAAGGTAAATATTTTGCCTGCTACCTTTTGTTAATCAAGTCCGTAGTTTAAAAAGTCATTGTTTTAAATGCTTTTTAATATACCCAAATATGTATACATATATGGTATGTGTAATGTGTTTCTCCAAGCAAAATAAAATTAAAAGATAGATTTTGGTCTGTCTCTTGCTATTCAGTAAGAAGGGCTCCACCAATAAGGCCAAATTTCCTGGGCACACATCCTTCTGGGAGTGGCTGCTCGCTTTACTTCCCATTTAGCAGCTGTACAACTGGGAAACGTCCAAGAGAATGAAAGCCACCTGCTCCTCTAATGATTTCAGCCAAACGGGTGGGATTGAAGCTTTACCAAATGTGTTGTCTGTCACTCTGATTCAGTTTTTAAAAGGAAATTGAACTGGTCAGATATTCATATAGAAAATATGGGCTGTTGGCTAACTCCGGTTGTGTTTGAGGTTACTTTCAGGGTACCACGTTCCATGGATTTTGAGATACCCTTCTAAAGGGAAAAGCAGAGATCGTTTGGAGGTCAAAGTCCCATTAGAATTTCCAACTCACCTCTTTACCCACTTCAGTCTCTTAAAAAGAGACTGCAGGATAGGATATTATAGAAAAAACAAAGTCACAGGCTTTCCTGTGACATAGACGTGGGGTTAGAAGCTGGCCTCTCCCGTAATTTGCTGTGTGGACATGCGCATTTGCCTCTCTGAGCCTTAGTTTTGCAATCTGGAAAATAGGGTTATTTTATGGATTAGACGTGTCTGGAAATGTCATGGAACATTTGTTTTCATGTAAATATTTAGTATTATCTTTTTTTTTAGATTTTATTTCTATTTGTGTTTTATATAATTATCTACCCCAGTGATATCTACATCATGACAAACGTCCAGAGAAGGTCCATTTCAAGTTTTCTCTCATTTCACCCCAACCTGACCATGTATACCAACTTTTATTTTCTGTCATCGTCTTCAACATTATGCCCTAATTCCGTTTGACGGAGGGTGATGCAACATCAGTATGAATTTGTATGTCAGAATATTTCCATAATAATCGGCGATTAATGCTTTGTAAGGATTAGTTCATATAATAGCATTAATATAAGTAGGAAAAAAAACCCACAAAATTTTGCATAACAATTTCAGGAAAATGCTCTATGTAGGCATTTTTTACTGGGCCTCGGGTTTTAATCATCAAAAGCATTGAGCTAGTAAGCACCTTCATTGCGCATAAGACTATTAAAAACTCTAGAAATAAGTTAATTGAAGTGGATATGAAAGAGGAAAATGACAAGTAGAAATAGAAAAATAAAAGTCGATCAATAGGAATTAATATTAATCCATTCATTCTCTTATATTCAGTAGTTTAAGTAAATATTTTATTATGAGAAAATGAAGTATATAAACCTTAAATAATTTTAAGTGTAAAAAAATGTCTAGTGTTTAAGCATGTTATCTTCCCTTCTGCATGACGCCTCTAGTTTGGAGCTCATCAAACTGCATTCCAATGGACTTGAAATATCATGAAATATTAGATCCATGTGCTGACTTGTATTCTTTTGTTTAATGGGCACTTTGCTTTATACTCTTTGGGCAATTTTCACTGCTGAGGTAGCACCACGGAAAACGCTACCATCGGCAGACTAGTCGCCAAAGTCAAGAAACCACTTAGCTAATTACGGCATCAGTCTTAACTGTACAGCTGCCTGTGTGCTCTTGTGGTGCTAACACGTGAAGGCAAAGTCAACTTGGTGCAGACAGGATAGAGGATTAGCAGGGCCTGAGTTTGGACATTTTGCACCTCTCACTTCCCTACTAGACCCTCTCTAGCTTTTCATGTCAAGACAGTCTTTCCCAGAAAGAGACACGAAGGCTAAGAAGGCATTATCGCTCGTAGGTCGTAACTTTCTGCCCAATGTCGTGGTTATCTTTGCATCTCAAACTCTTCCTGGCACAGATTGGGCATATGGTGGGCATTTAACACACATTTTTTTTTTAAATGTCTTTTCCATGTCCTTCTACGATAGAAGTATGACTCTGGAATCAATTTGCTCCCAAACTGCTGTGTCAAAAATGACAGTCAGCTCAATGAGATCGAACCACAGAATTATTTAAATAGAACTATGTTTCAGGCACAGATTTTAAAAAGATCTTCTTAGTATTTTTCTGCAAAACACAGCTAATGTGTTTCTTTCCATTTATCTGACCTCCCCTCATTGAATTACTCCATCTTTGTTGCAGGAGCCTGCAAGCATTGCTTGGACACTGGCAGTGATTTGCACCTATTTTTCATGGATGTGTCAGCCTATGATTATATAATTATATGACTTTTTATAAAAGCGTAGAAGGCTTGGAAAATGATGTGCCCTCATTTTATGAATGCTCAAGTACTCTTTGAATAAAACACTTTACTTGCTTTTAGAGCTATGCCACTGGAAGGCAATCATTGAGTCTTTTATGTAAATTACTATTTTTCATTATTTACCGATTCCCAGTTGCCCCATATATAGTCTAAGTATGTTCTCTGTGGCAGTCAGAATGGTACAGTCTAGGAGTTAAATGATTAAAAAAGCAGATTTCCTGGGATTAGATGCAATATAATACTATGTTGACATAAATGACTGACTTCTTTTTTTCCTATCACTTATTAGGCAAAAAGAAAATCATCACAATGTATGGTAGTTAAGTAAATGATGGTCTATACTTTTAACCAGTTTATGAAGCAAGATTTCTTCAACCTTACTATTTAGTGTCTACAATGCTATTCAAATAAATCACTTTTAAATGAATTATCATATCATATTAATTATATATTTAATGAGTAGCTACTATTTCAATTCAGTGATATTCTTCTATAAGAAATGGACCTTTCATGCCATGGGTTTTCAAAGTAATTGCAGAATCAAGACACAAATACAAAATACAGAACACTAAACACCATAAATAAAAAATTTAAGCAATCACTAAGGTTATACTTGATTGAAATACATGAAATTGCGCATTTTAAACTGTTGTCAACCTAGTATAACTACAAACTTATAATTTTGCCTAATATCCTACTTCGTCTCAATTTTATGTCTCAGTCCTTGTGGGTCCCTCTGCCTGGAAGTTCTCTCCCCACTGTACAGTTTCAGCTAAAGCACAATACACTCCAAGTATCTTTACTGAAATTCACAGCATGGGTGAGATACTGCATTATTGATTGCATGCCTTCTACATTTAAAATATTTCAAAGTGTGGCAGAATCCTAGAGTATGTGTTTTCATATACCCCTACCCCATCCTGGCCCTTCCTCAAAAGTAATTCCTCCAGGGTGGTGTCATAACATATTTGTGTCCTTGAGGGTAGATGTCACAACATATTTGTATCTATAGAGCATATTAACATGATTGGCATCTGGCCAGGGCCAAGTAAGTGCTGAATGAATGAATATGTGAATATGTTAATAATTCAGTAACAACATATTCTGAACTGGGTGAGACCTTGCTGATTTTCTACTTCTGCCCCTCATTTTGCACATAAGAAAATCGAGGCTCAGAAAAATAGCTTGCCATTACTCTTTAAGAGTTGAATTAGAGCTGAAATAGTACAAGCAAAGTGTTAAAAATCATCCAAAAAATGTTAAAAATCATCTAAACTTATATGGGTATGATATATTTCTTTACTGGTATATCTGTGCTCACTAATCTCCTATCTTATTCTACACCAATTTGACTTCACGTTCAGATGCCCATGTCTCTAGTACTTGGGAGATAATTAGCTCAGATATTTACCCGAAGAAGTAGTAACTCTTGAATAACTCTTGGCAATGACAGTCAGTGAAGATTTTGTAGAGGAACTGGGATTTACACTGAATCTTAAAGTATGGGTCAAATTAAGACAGGTGAAGGAAGTGGGAGAATGTGAATGGAATGGTATGAGCAAAACATTAGGGCAGGAAATCCTAAAATGTGCAGAGAAGAGTGAGCAAAGAGAATATTAAACTAGTCAATGCTTGTCCTAGTGTCCTTAGAAAGTATATGGTTTTGGTTTTACATATATATGTGTGTATATATATATATCTATATAGTACATGTATACATATATATATAACATGCACATATGTGTGTGTGTGTGTATATGCGTGTGTGTGCACGCGTAATGCTAGAGACTGTCCTATCTAGGTTGAAAAATAAATAAAAGTTAAAATAGTGTTGAAAGTTAATTGCAATCTCAGACTTTAAAACTTGGTTTATACATAAATATAGTCCTACTTTATTAAAACCACGGGCCTTCTGGACTTGACAATATAAAGTGTTTTTTTCTTCTTTTTTTTTCTTTTTTTTTTTTTATTCCCACCAAATTATGTCTGTTTACTTCAGAAAATACTGAGGAGATTTTTACATAGTTTCATTCTCTTTTATATGTTTTTCAGAGATAAATGTGAACACTGTGCATGTATGTGTGTTTGTGTATGTGAAGTCATAAGGAGGGGCCTGGGAGGGAGCTGGTGGAAAGAACTATCCCCTTGAGAATGAGTTTAGGATTGGTACCTGAGCCTTCCATGTACCCCCCCTTCCATAGCATGACATCCACAGCTAATAGATTTTCCTTCTGTATTTAGCCTGAGCTATAACATTCTCCTAAAAATAAAAAAAAAATCACCATAGGTAGCTTCTCTTAATTATTGTGAATTGAAACAAAAGATTTATTTATCAAATGGTTTAAAAGTATTAATTTTTAAAATTATATATGTGTCAGCTAAACTCATACTCATGACTAATATCTAAATTTTTCCTCTACGGAGTCATTTTCAATTGCCTTAACCATTTATTGAGTGCTCACTATGTGTTTGTGAGCATTTTTGTTGTCAGGGAGGCAAAGGCAAAAAAAAAGAGAGAAAGAGAGAGAGAGAGAAAGGCATGGACTTTGGGCTTTGCCCATATGGAGTTTTGAATTAGTGGGAGATACATAATCAACAGCTGAATAGTAAATGAATACATATATTACAAATTATTGAAAGTATTCTTAGAGAAGTAAATGGTTGATGTGGTAAACCAGTTTGCAGAGTGTCCTATTTTGGAGAAGGTCACTGAAGATGTTCTCTCTGAGGGGGTGACATAGAAACTGAGACCTGAGGTAAAAGATGGAGCTACCCATACAAGTGACAGGGAGAAAGTGCTAGGCACGGCGGTGGGACCATATATGTAGTGGTCCTGTGGTAAGAACTTTGTAGGCTAAAGGAACCTGTGGTAGACCAGCAAGGGGAACTCATGACTGCGGGATACAGGAGGAGATTGCATATGAAGAGGATGGATGGTCCGAAGCAGCCAAATCTGGCAGTAATAGGCAGACCATGCTAAGGATTCAGATGTTATTCTGTATGTGATAAGAAAGCACAGGAGTGTTTAAAGCAGGGAAGGGCTTTAGTAGGAAAAGGTCTCTGTAATTATCAATTATCAATTATCCTATTGAGTATGGATTGGAGAGGAGGAAGAGAGAAGTAGAAATGTCAGTTAGAAGGCCATTAAGTTGTCCAGACAAGAAAAAATGGTAGATTAGACTACGATGACAGTGGAAGTGGATTGAAGCGAGCAGATTCTAGAAATACTTGGGAGATGATGGAGCTGTGAGAACTTGATGAAGTGCTTTGCGATGTAAGGGAAAGGGATGGATGCAGGAGAGCTTACAGATTTCTAACTTCAGCAATAGAGTGAATGGCTGAGCCATCAACACAGATGGGAACCATTGGGTAAGAAGGAGAGTTCAGCTTTCTATGCTTTTGAGGTGCTTAATTGTTAGTCAGTGTGACACTTCGTAGTGTTTAGAAATCAGGAGAGAGATTTAGATGATGGATATAGATTTGAACAATGTGAATGTATAGATAATTGAGCTTATAAAATTTCTCTTTTTCTTGGTGATAAGAGGGAAATCAAACCCTATTTGAACGGGTGTATATTGTAACTACAGATGAATATATAAAATGTAAGTTTATGTGCTCGCATGTATGCACGAACAACACACACACACACACTCACTCACTCTCACCTCCTTAGGGAGTGAAAAGAATAATTGATACTGTTTGGATAAGAAGGAGAGAAGGGAGGGGGGAAGAAAGGAAGGGAAAGAAAAAAGGGAGGAAGGGAACCTTTGCTTGCCTAAGAAAAACTGTTCAAATCAACTTCAGAAATTCAAGTAATTTACCATTTCCATTTATTTTCCCTCCAAAGCTGTATATGAATGTAAAAAGAAACTTGTAAAAATAGAAATAAGATTAACTCAGCTTCCCAAGTTCACACAGGGTGAGAATATTTGAATTTCTGTGTTCTATCATCAGCGTCTTACTCATTTCATCATTTACCGACAAGGAAGTTCACATTGTAATTTAATCCTACCTGAAACCTCTAGAAATGCCATTGCTACAGGGAAAATGATCTGGCTTACTGGACAGGTCATCCAGAATGTGTGGAATATGTAGGACCAATTTGTAGGTGTGTGTAGGCAATGGAACACATATTAAGTTAACCCTAAAAATCTCTGCATTTGGGAGTTGCCAGAGTGGCTACCCCGCTGCCATTTCTAGTGAAGTCACGTCTGATAGGAATATTGTGACGACAGAATGTTTCTGGCTAGTGAAAAGACAGGGCCAAATTAATAACAAAAAGAGCCAGTATGTATTGTATCTTTTACGTGCTAGCCAGGATTGTAAGCAGTTGACGTATCATCTCATTTAATTCTCACCTTATCCTGAGACGGATGCAATTTTTATGTGTATTTTATAACTCAAGAAATTGAGATGAGCTCAAATTTGCATAGCTGGGAAGTGGTAACGCTAGGATTTGAGCTCCTGTGCCCATGAATAGATATTTGTTGATCGGGAGGACCGCATCAAGGCAAAAGTTTCCAATCCCAAGGGAGAGATGGGCTGGTTATCGCGTGCAGTGGAAGGCTTGCTGGCCCCCACTGGCTAAAAGGGAAAGAGAAGGAAATAGCAGCAAGTTGTTCATTCATACACCGTAATTTTCCCAAGTGCAAGGCTAGCAGTTTCTGCACCTGGTACATTGCTGACTCATCTCACCTGAATCATTTCAGTCAGCTTCATTGTGTTTGCAAGATCTGCTAATTACCTCACTGGAATAATTTAAACTATCAATAAAGAACGCAATAAATCATTAAAGATAATGGTTAATAAGGAGAAATAATTTTGACTATTCAGCTTGCATTGATCCTTGATATAAAAAGATTAATTTTATGTTCTATTTTTAAACTTACAGGCAACCATTAACCATGTCTTTTGGCAGAGTTGAGCTGAGCTGGTTTTTCATTAAAAACTTGGCATTTATCTTATCATTGAATTCTTAGTGTGATATCTCATTCCAGGAACAGAAAAATATTGTGACTTAACAAGAAAGTAAAACAAGACAAATGTTATCTGTTTAATAAAAATCATTGTGGCATAGCTTTGAAGTACATGCGATATTAGTGGAATTACTGAAATCTTTATCATTTTGAACCTACCTAAGTACACAGAGTCCTTACTCTCGTTAATTTGGAAGATTGATCTCTTCCTCGTAGACCTAGAGGAAGTATGTGATTTTATTTGTAACTGAAATTTAATGGGGATAGAGTATCAAAGTTATGTGATTTGAAATACATAACAATGGAAATATTTTATGTTTTGGGCATCCCGTTCAAAGCTTAGGGAGTATTTTAGTGTTAATGTCCATTTGAACGTTCTTAGAACAGTGCTCATTTTTCATTTATTTTTATGTTTTTGCTAAGGCTAGACAAAATTGTATAGCAAGAAATACTCTGTAGTTATGTTGGTCCACTGCATACCAGGATTATATTGCATAATGCATATATGTGTGACATCAAGAAGTTTTAATGCATCAAGAATTTTTTTTAAAGATTTTACTTATTTATTTGAGAGAGAGAGAGTGCACATGGGAGAAGAGGACATAGGGAGAAGCAGACTCCCTGCTGAGCAGGGAGCCAGCCATGGAGCTTGATCCCAGGACCCTGAGATCATTACCTGAGCCGAAGGCAGACACTTAACCAACTGAGCCACCCAGGTGTCCTGCAACAAGTCTTTGCAGTTTTAAACATTGTCATCTTAACAGTCTAATGAAAAATAGTACATTTTTTGTGTCAAAACACATAACTGTGGAAGAAAAAGTCAAAACTATACCATACAATTTTGACTTTTGTTAGATTAGGACCAAAGGAATAATTAATACTAATCTAAAGTTATACCAGCTAAGTAATTTTAACTTATGAAAAAGCTCCATTTTGCCTAATCTGAAAATTTTAGAAATGTATAACAAAGCAACAGAGCAAATTTTAGAAGCATAACCTAACCTAAAGCACATCAGCCATTTAATCCCCAAATATGAGTTTAGAAGTATCTTCAACTCCTCTTGAATATGAGAGAATGGTGGGTCACAAATACAATCCCTCTCTGTTTTACATCCTTATTTACTGCTTCTGTGAATAGGCCAGAAGCTACATTTTATTACCACCCTTTAAATGCACATGACTTGTTTTATCAGCCTTTTCCACATACTCTTAAGCCATCACATGGCCCCAACCGGTACCCAACTTTTGAAATCATAAAATGGAAATGAAGACTAGCAAACTGGTATTTCCTCCCTCCCCCAAACCTGATGGGACATTCTTTATGCAATCAACCAATCAATAAAATCTACTCTGTTGGTGTCTGAGGAGAGTCCAACAAAGTATAGAGGAGGACGTTACTGTTTTGTTCCGTCCATGCAACTTCTGGTTGCAAATAATAGAAAAAATGTACAATTGCTCATGTGAAAAACTGTTTTATTACAAAGCTGTCCCCATTATTTCATGCAATTAAAGACAGAAAATGATGTTGAAAGTAGCAAAATTGAAAAACAAGGTTGTAGTCTTCTCTATGAAACAGTGTTCTCTCCTAACCCTATTTCTCTCTGCATTTTGTTGTCTCTTAGTTCTCTCCGTTTAAATTTCTTACCTGTGATGTGAAATGGCCCCAACCCAGTTACAACTTCATGGCCTCTCAGCTCCGGTGCCAACTAATGGTTGCGAACAGTTGAGAAAGAGAGAGAATCTCTGGATTAGCAGGGCAGATCCAATGAGTGAGAGGCTCCCCTGGTCCACTCTGCTTTGACCATGGGATTGGATCAAGTGGGTTTAGTAGTGGAACAGACAAGGATAGGCTTGTATCCTATAATCCTATCCCCTATGCCTGGAAACATGGCATAGACACTGAATGATAGCTGGAAATCCAAGCCAGGTTTGATTAGTGGTTTTGAGTAAATTCTGTAGGGATGGGAGGACTTGAACCAATTCTTGAAAGATGAGTAGAAATTGACAGGTGGGGGGAAGGTAGATCAATTCAAACAGGGAGAGTGGTAAGAGCAAAATCTAAAGATTGGAACCTGCAAGAGAGCTTTGCTGTATCAAGAAGAGTGAGGAGAGCCAGAGGTCTGCGTGAAGATACGGGAGAAGCTTGGGAAGGAAGCTTTGTGGAAAATCTTGCAGGAAAGGCTAAGAAGTTTTTACTGTTTGTGAGGACATCTTTGAAGTTTTGTTGTCATTGCTTTTGTATGCATGTGCGTATATTAGCAGGGCGTGGCTATTAATCAGAGATGTGCTGCTATATATTTAATAGACAAGTTGCCAAAAAAAAGTATATATGAGTGTACATATTTACTTACTCTAAATTTTACTGGTGTGAGGATATGGAACACACAATTTATAAATAATAATAAAATATAAAATATCCTTTATTGTAATCTTATATCTCAGAGTGCTTTCATTGATTTTTGCAAACTCTTATATCTATAGCCAATCTATGGTTACAATTCAACCATAATTGACCAAATGGAGTTGCATCCTAATCTGTTAGTTCTTTGCCCACTAATATGTGATCTACTGTCAAACTATTTCTCATTCTTATATAAATTACAGTCTTCAAACTGAAAACTTTTTCAGCATTAGTACCAGTTGTAAATGTATATAATTTATCAACAAACTCACAAAATACTGGACAATTTAGCACTTGGCTCTTGTGGCCCAGAATGAGCTGGCTTCAGCAAACAACTGCTTAATATATGAGAGGTGACGATAATCTCAATGTTAATGGAAACAAAATTTGCATGTGGGAAAATCTGCAAAATAGTCAGTGGGTGATGGGACATGGAAGCAAGATGGAGATAAAGAAGATTTCAACAATTTACACGGTGGGTGAAGGGGTTATAATGATACCATAACTGAGAAGAGATATAAAAATCCATTCATGGGGATGTGTTTTGTGATTGGTCAGCATGTGGTACTTACATAAAAGTCCATTCATTCAACAAGTATCTATGGGAGAGCAAATACTAACGAGGAAAAGTTCAACATTCTATACGCTCTACAGTCTAATTTTCTAATTAATTGTTGAGGTCACCTACAGTTCAAAAATAGATGTAAATAATTATTGATTTCTATTAAATTCAGCTTCTCTTTTCAGCTTTTAGTGATGGCCTTATTTGCACGTTCTTCCTGAAATGGTACCCTTGCTGGACTCTGAGCCTTCCCAAAGCACAGTCTATCTTACTTGAATCCTGTGTTCCCAGCATCTAGCTCAGTATTTGGCTGATACTGTTCAATAAATATGGGTTGAGTTAAGGAATACAGAAGAATCTATACAAAAGACAAAAGCTGTGATAAAAGTGATGAAAGGGGGCAGGCTAGTTGACTTCAATTCTTAGTCCTAGAGAAGATGTTGAGCTATGCTAAATTTAGAGAGGGGCTTTGTGGTGGTTGTTGTCATTCCTGTCAAATCTTAGGAGTCTACCAGTCTATGAGGAAGTCTATACAGCAGATTCAATAATAAACTTATATGACTTGATGCTGATGTTTCACTATTGCCAGAGTGAAACCTCCAACATTTACTGGATATAGAGACACCCTTGAATTTCAAAACCTGGCACTAAGGCTGAAGATTAAGAGACTTGTGTTGGTTATTGATATAGCTATAAATATTTAGCAAAACAAAACAGAACAATTTACTTTGCGGCATACAGTGTGTATATGATTTGCTTTGTACTTTTTTTTTTAGCAATTTGGAATCAAATCTTTGTAATATCTTTTGACTTTTCTGTTTTAATTAATGACTATACTCAGAATAAGGACAAAGGGAATTATAGAACAAAATAAAATCATCTTCATATTCAAGCTAGAGTGGTGACATTTAAAGAATTTCATAGGAAATACAAGGAATGGCATTTTCCCCCTTTTAATCCTGTATACATAAAGTGAATTCTGTGTAAGGAATGCAGATGCCCTCTGTGAATTTATTAGGTTCCCCAAATTCATTTGTAAACAGTAGTTTGCAATTTTGCATAGAAATAGTATTAGATGTAGTTTTTAGTTACCCCACACCAGTCTACACAACTTGATTTAGTTCAGTGCCTGAAGGTTATGAAAGCACTAATGATATTATAGACTAGGGGTTGGCAAACCATGATTTGTGGGCCAAATCCAGTCCACCTCCTAAATTTTTAATATAATTTTGTTGGAACACAGCCATGCTTATTTATTAGCATATTGCCTCTGGCTGGTTTAGGGTCACAGTGACAAAAGTAAGTGGTTGCAACAGACCTTTTGGCCTGTAAAGCCAAACTTTTCAGAGAAAATGTTTGCCTATCCCTAGGTAGTTCTTCATTAATTCCTAGCACCATAAGGAGAGTGAATTATGGGGAATTTTATTCAGAGTTTTGACTCTGAAGCTCAGGTATAGATTTTTCTTGACTAGAGCAGTATGCCGACTTGGCGTGGTTTGTAACTGCCCCTTGTATTTCCTTGCTCCACCATTCAGCGATCAGTACAACTCCATGTGGCCAGAATTATTTCACAAGGTCTGAGAAGGAGAGAACTCTGGCTGGACATAGGCTGAAGACCTAAGAGAGTAGACCTGGGCTAATTTTTTCCATGGTTTTCTGGTCTATTGGAGAAGTGAGGACATGTGGCTAGATTGGGGACATTGCCCTCTCTTGGAGGCTAGTGATGAAGGACTCACTTGCAGGGTTGAATCTTCTCTGCTTCCTTCCATCTCACCACCACTGTTCCCTCTATTAGCCTCTCTGACTCTCACACCCTGCTCATGATAGTTCTTGGGGTGAGGTATCATGTGGACATGAATTAAAAGATTTTGTCTTGGGCAAGAGCCAATAAAACAAGTATGGGAGAGATAAAGAGGATCTCAGAGGCAGCTGTGAGGAGGAAAAGGGTATACCTGGGCCCCTAGGGTATCTCATTTTCTTAGCTAGGAGAGATGAACATAAACAAGGTGTTGCTTATTCTGTATTAGAATTCCCTAAATAGTTCTCTATCATGCTCCAATATTCTGTGTTAAACTGGTAGCATCACTGCTCCATGACACTTATATAATATCTGCCATGGGCCAGGCAGGGTGCTTGGCATTCTCCAAGACTCCACTCCAGTGATTTTCCTTTTTCTTCTCTAGCAACTGCTCCTCCTCCCTCTTAGATGTAGTCGTCATTATCTAGTTGTCATTATCAAATCATTCTTTGAATGATTGAGTTCCTCTAGACCTAGTTGTATGTGCTTTCAAACTTCTCATCTATCTGATCTCCCTAGACAATCACATCTACCTATGGCCTCAACCTTCTATAAACTGATAATTCAAATGCATAAAAGATGAGTAACCTATCTTCTGAGCCTCAGGTCTAGATATCCAACTGTCTACTTGGAAACATTTCCATTTGGCTCACTCTTGCTTTTGTTTGTTTTGTTTTGTTTTATTCTACTATCCCTTAATTTCCTATCTTAATGAATGTCTCCACCATTATGAAATTCCTTGGTCCAGGAATTGCCAATTCAATCTTGTCCCTTCCCTTTCCCTTATTTTCTGGATCTCATCAACAAATTCAGTAGATTTTCTCTCCTTGGTATCATTCCAAATCCATCTGCTTCTTTCTATTCATGCTGCCACCATCCTGGTCAAGGCAGCAGCATTTCTCCACAGGAATAAGAAACAGCTTGTTATCTGGTGCACCTGAAGCCACTCTTAGTCCGATTCATGTTGCTCTTCTCCTTGAAACTTTTTAATGACCTCCTTTTGCTTTTCAGAAAAAGTCCAATATTGTGAATGTTACCTACCAGTCCTTGCATGGTCCTTATATAATCTTTTTCACTTCCTCCCACATGCTATTCTTCTTTCTCTCTTTGATTATGTGATTCCCTCTGCTGAGAAGGCTCCCCTTCCCCATAGTAGACAATATCTTGACCTCTTTCTCAGCAGAACTTAAGTCGTATCTTAATGTGATTTTTTTCAAGAATGATCAGACCAGGTAAGGTGCCCTAAATTTCCCATGTATAGCTGTAATCACAATCATGAGAATTAAGTTAGTGCATAATTATGTAAAATCTGTCAGCCTCACTAAAATGTAATCTCTAGGAGGACAAGGGCTATATATTCCTACTTAGGGCTGTGCTTCTGTCCCCTAACACAACAACTCTATAATATTGAAAGAAACCAATCTACCGGCTGACTGAATGAATAGCTCATTTAACATTTAACAGGTATTATCTTATAATATCTTATAAGATATTTAGAGTTAACACCATTCATGGTAACTAAGTAAAACTGTTTTAAATCTAGGCTATGGGAACCTCAAACTATGCACTGCAGTATACTGCACAGAAGGCTTAGGGTTTATTTGCTCTCCTTCATGTTCCCCATTGGCATGCATAATGAAATGTTGATGAGTTCCAGCAACTGGATCCTAGGTAAAGGAAGAACAAATCAATATGTAACAGTGTTTTTGGTGTTAAGGGTCAAACCGAATAAACTGTGTACCTTATTACTGTTACGTAAATAATGGCTGCACTGGATATCACTCTTTTATTTTAAGGCCACTTAGTCTGAGTATTATTATTTTTAATGCATTCACATATAAAATGAAGAAATGGCCTAATAATGAATACTTGATCCCCAAATCATGAAATCAATTTTAATATGCTTGGAAGGTTTAATATTTTCTTAGTGTGGTGGGATTGATGAAGTCCTGTTAATGAATGTATTGATGAGATTGAAGGAAAATGTGTTCTATGGTCTTTTGTCAGCAGTGAGATGAACCTGTGATACAAACTAAAAAGTAGGTAAAGAAGGTTTTAAAGCAACTGTGTTAAGTGTATAAACTTAATTCTTAACTTTCTGGGCTTTTTTACAATTGTCACTGTGCATTTTTATGTAGATAACAAACATAGCTAATTTTGTCAGAAAATTTATTTGAAATCAATACATTTATTTTTAAGTATCTTAAATAAATACTCTATGAATCCATTTATTTTCTTTCTATACCAGGGATTATATCCTCAAAAAGAACTTCTTTTCCTGATACATCAATGGAAAGTATTTTATTTAAAATCATATTTTATTAAAAATCTAATCTAATAAGAAAATGTCTTTTCAAACCAAGTATATACTAAGAAATGTGAAAAGTAGCTGTTGTTTCAATTACAATTTTCTTTTTAAAACATTCATATTTTGAAGGTAATTTTGAATACGGATTTAAGAATGTCAAAAGATTTTTTTCCATCTGAAATCTACCTATCAAGCTGTATTCCCATGTTAACTAGCTTGAGGACAGATACTAATTGTACCACCAATTTGTAATGCATCAGTTTAGCACTATTGATCTACTTAAAAAAATGAAAGTAAACTAAGCAAGAGCCAGTCTCAATACCAAAGGAATGATATATTGATTTCATCTGACAATGCTTTGTCTACAGATCAATGTGTATATGCAGCATAGACCAGTTAAGAATGAAACAGGGTGGGAAAAGGTCATGAAAGAAACAGTATCCAAGATTACTGGAGACCATGAAATGAACACATCTTAAAAGTTTATCTGATAGGTGTTAATAAGGGAATTCAGTAGACTTTCCGTGCAAAAAATTCACAACATAAATATCTAATGACTAAAATACCATATCACCATCTACTTTGAAGAAATTAAGACCTCTTAATTAAGAATGAATTTGTAGTGTATTTGTGAGATGAAGTCATGTTGTGAACTTAGTCTTCCTATCATTTTATCATATGGGGAAACTTCGCTGTTCAAAACCTGTTCCTAATTCCCTCTATCAAACTCTTGGGCTCAAATGTCCTCAAGTTTAGAATTCTCTGACACCTCCCTCTAGGCCTTATTTTAGAACCTAATGGTTGACCTGTATAATCCTTTGGGAACCAAAGGTTGTGTTTACCTTTCGGTCTTTTCCAAGTTCTTATTAGAATAGGCATACATTCTTTCAACCTGACAGCAGAATTTAATGTGGGAAATAAAATGCCATATTTTTCAATACATCTCTTGTGTCTCTCATGATATTTTGGTACCATCGAGTTGACCCCCTTTCCAAGCAGAACCATTTATTTAGTTTATAACCTGATTAGCTCTTTATAGACTTTCCTCTTTTGAATCTTGATTCATTTCCTTAAAATATCTTTCTTTCTTACTTTAAATATATGTATCAAGCACATATTATGACTTTGGATTTAATCCTCCAATTAACATTTATCTTACAGCTATGCTTGTTCTTGGAGAGCTTAATGTGTGTGATTTGTAATGCCAGTGCTTCTTAGGTTCTCCAATCCATGTTTTATATTACCTTCAGATTTTCTCAAGTTTCAGATTTTAAAAAATCCAGTATATCCAGCTAGGCTGGTAAAAGGTTGAGAGAGGGAAGAAATATTTTCTAGCATAATAATAAAGTACTATTTCATCAGATCCTAGCTTTCTCCCCTGTGGAATAAAATTTAATATGCTGTAGTAAAATATGTACATATGCAAAAAATTCTCTTTTCATGGTTTTAACCTCTATATTATAGAACCAGAGAAGGCTAATTTCAACATTATATCTCTGAGGAAAAATAGCCTACCACAACGTTTCTTTTTATCCCCCCATCTACAGTTTTTATTTTCTGGGACTTACTATTTTAAGAGAAAAACTGTCATTCTGTATCAACATCAGTACTTTAAGAATAAAGATATTCTATTTTATCAATTATTCAAGTTAGCAAGTCTTTGGGGATTTTTGAGGATTCTAATAGGGTCAGATGTGAACTTATGAGATGATACAAAAAGAAAATAGAATCGAATTTATGTGTATCCATATGGGATTTCAGAATAAAGTAATATAAAAAAATAATAATCAGAATATTGTCTTCCAAAAAGCATATGCAATTTGGCATTTTCTTACTTCGATGTTATCTTTGTTTTTCAAGCCAATTTTCACGGTTTTTTTATTTAAAACCTAACGAATAAAGACAAAAAGTACTCCCCAAAACTGAACAGCAACATCAACAAACAACTAGGATAATGTATGTCCAGAGGAAGTATCTCTCAGCTCTAGGAAGCAATAGCTGTGCAATAATGCATAGGGCACGTTCGCTCGCATTGTTTGTGCGATTTGTATTAGCATTAAGAAGTGTGAGTCTTCTATACTAGCAATCCTTGGACAGTCATATACATGCTTCTGTACTTCTAGCTCAGGTCTAAAGGAATATTAACACATAGCAATTGCAATCTATGCAAGAAAATATGTTCCCAAATACCTTGCATAGCCCAAATTTTCTGTCCTTCACAATTCACCAAGGATGACAGACTTTTGCTTTTAACTGCTCAAGTGGTCCTACCCTGTGGTGATAGCGTAAATCCAGTTCACCAGTAAGTTGGCCTGTCAGCTTTGAAACTTTCTGAATAATTGACAGATTATTGTTTTTTTTATTTGACTTCTGAAGTTTTGTTCATAATATGAGGATTTATTTTTTTTTATTTGATGCCATTTCAAATAAGCTCAAAATGCTACTGCACACTATTTCCTTTCATCTTACAAAACTTGTGCTTGAGAATGAGATTATAATGTGACTAGGGTCATATATTTGGATTTAAGTAGAAGTAGTGGTTATTCTTGCCTTATAAACAAAAATACATCATAATCATTAATAGTTTAGTTTTTATAAGTTAGCAAGAGAAATACATAGTTTTAAGTACCTCCTAAGAAAGCATCTAATTTTAGTTTATTTCTTTAGTTCTTATACTTACATTAAAAGCATATTTGCATAGAACTGGAGAAGGTCTAAGCTTTCTAAGTGAAATGGAACTAGAAAAATTCCTTTATTAAAATATCATCCATCCCAACCTTGCAGATAGTGAGGGAATTTGACATTGTTTTCACAATCTAGCATAGAAAATGGCTGAGTTTTTATTTGCTAATTACCTACTCCCTGAAAATTCCTCTTGGAAAATCAAAAGAAGTCTCTTTTGAAAATGTCCAAAGTAAAATATGGCAGCCTTCTGTGAACTCACTGTGTTCTCTGACCAATCTATTCTTGATCTTAGTATTTGCATATCAGAAAGTCTATCAGTTAGAAGCCAAAAGAGAATGGTATGCAAAACTAGGATAGTAAATAAAATGTACCAATATGGTAATGAAAATCTATGCCTTACAGTGACTTAAACATTCTTAAGTCTTAGGTTATCTTGTACATGATGCCTGGGAGATTTGCACTGTCTTACAATACACATTCTTCTTTGGTATATACTCAGCTTCGTATACAAACTTTTCAGCCTCTGCAGCCTTGATTGGTCTGGAAAATTCAAGCTTGCCCTCACCATGCTTTCTCTATCTCCTTTTCTTTCTGTATATTTCAGTGCTGGCCTCCGAGGTGGCTGAGCAAACGGCAATAGTGACAACATGATGGACAAGCAAGACTAGCAATTGTCCAAATCACTGCCCACCTACACTGATTTCTTAGCCTTTCAAACCTGACATTGAGTTTTCTTAGATATTAAATCGGTATAAAATGTATGTAGGGAGAGAGTGCATATACATGATATGTGAACGAGCACCCTTACTTTTCTAGAACATTTAAGGCTATTTAGGCTCACAATTGTGTACCTGAAAAGGCATATATACCAAAGGAAAGGGAACACGCACACACACATATGTGATATTATGTATATTACACATGACCCTTGAACAACATAGGTTTGAACTGTGTGAGTGTACTTATAGACAGAGTTTTTTCAATAAATACAGTGCAGTACTGTAGAAGTATTTTCTCTTCCTTATGATTTTCTCAATAACATTTTCTTTTCTCTAGCTTACTGTATGGTAAGAATACGTGTATAATACATTTACAAAATGTGTATTGACTGTTTATGTTATTGGTAAGGTTTCCAGTCAACAGTAGGCTATTAGTAGTTAAGTGTCTGAGAAGTCAAAAGTTATAGGTGGATTTTCATCTTCCTTGGGAGTCAGTGCCACCAACCCCATGTTGTTCAAGGGTCAACCGTATATAA